>NC_133769.1:99649134-99672270 GCF_003597395.2 Chelonoidis abingdonii
TGTTGCTAGGGTAAAAATCTTCCGACGAACGTGCACGCGGCGCGCACACACCTAACTGGAATGGATATGAGCAACACATCTCGAAGAACAACAGTTACAAAGGTGAGTAACCGTCTTATCCTGCCCCCACACCTTACCGCACTCCCCCACACATCCTCTGCACCCCATTCACCTCCATATACTGCTGCACTCCCATTATGTCCCTATACACCACTGTGCCAACCCATATCCTCATGCACCTGTAGCCTTTTGCGTCCCCCAGCATCCTCATTTACTCCCCACACCCTCACCCTGCTCTTGTCCTTAGCTTCTCTTCCTCCCCATCCTCTCCTCTGCAGCCCACCTCTTCTCCCTTCCTGGCTGGGTGATGTAGGCAGCAGGACCAGCACTAGGGTTTCTCGCGCCCTAGGCGCATGGCCATTTCGCCACCCCGCATGCTGATCTAGCGGCTCCGGTAGAGCTGCCGCAGTCATGCCTGCGGGAGGTCCACTGGAGCCGTGGACCAACAGATCCTCCGCAGGCATGCCTGTGGCAGGTCAACCGGAGCTGCCTGCGGCCCCCCCCCGGCAAAATGCCGCCCCCCGAATAATCCTGGCGCCCTAGGCGATTGCCTACGCTGCCTAAACAGTAGCGCTGGCCCTGGTAGGCAGCCCCTTGAAAAAGTGTATGAAAAAATGTGTGCAGGCACTTAAGTGTGTGCATACATGTATTGTATGTGTGTAAGAGATAGGGCCACCCTTAGGCATATGCAACATACTGCAGCTGCGTAGGACGCCATGAAATTTGGGGCAGCAGTACCAGCCGCTCTGCCCAGCCCTATCTCTCAGCCGCCCCCCATCCCCACACCAACGCTAGCCCTAGCAGGAGCGTTGCCAGGGTTTTTGGTACCGTAGGCGCAGGGCTGGCTGGCTGGCCCTGCTGCAGGCGTGCCTGCGGATGCTCCACCGGAGCCGCGGGACCAGCGGACCGTCTGCAGGAACGGCTGCGGGAGGTTCACCAGAGCAGTCAGCCGCCCGCCCAAAGCCTGGCGGCCGGTCGCCTGAATGAAAGCGCCGGCCCTGGTCCCTGGACAACTCCCTCAGCCCTGCAGCTTCCGCTTCCACCTGCCCTGCCCTTGGCCCGCCCCAATTCCGGCTCTTCCCCAGTGACCTCGCCCTCACCAGCAGCGGCGGGAAGCGGAACAGCCCGGCCCCAGCCCGCTGTACTCCGCTAGCTTCCAGCCCCGGAGCTCCGCTTCCCTCCCCCAGTGAGTGCGGGGAAAGACTCGCTCCCCGCATTCACCGCTGGCAGGAAGCGGAGAGACGCAGCCCCAGTCCGCTCCATTTCCCTTGCCCCGGCCCCAGCCGTGTCGCTCGGCTCTCACCGGCGGCGGGAAGCGGAGCGCCACGGCTGGGAGCTGATGGAGTAGAGCGGGCTGGGGCAGGGCTGCTCCGCTTCCCGCCACTGCCGGTGAGTGGGGGGATTCCTTCCGCCTAGCGCCCTCCCCGGAGTGACATGGCTGGGGCTGGGATGAGGGAAGCAGAGCGGGCTGCTCCTGGCCCCCCGCTAATCCTCTGGGCCTGGGGGCCCCCCAAAAGTGCCCCCCCATAGCTTCTGTCTCCCAGACTGGGGGTGGCGGGAAGGCCTGGGACTGCATAGGGCACCCAAATGGCTAGGGATGGCCCTGGTAAGAGACTTTGTGTAGGGAGGTATACGTGTATATACCCGTGTGAATAAAATTTGCAGCCTAACTCTTGACTTTTATTCCTTTTGCTGGCTTGCACACAAAAAATGGATGACATAAAACGTGTGTATTCCTTTCATAACAACTTTTTAAAAGAGTAGGGAAGTCTGAAAGGAATGTGTTATTTCTTAAAAAGTGAATGTTGCTGACTAGTAATTGCAGAAGAGCCAAGGTAGCCTACATTTCTCCCCACCTGTGTCTAGCCACATTATAAACTCTTTGCTACAAACTCTGGCTTTTGACGTGGAGCCTTGATCTTAGCTGGGGTCTTTAGGCACTAAACAACAACTGTAATAATAAAGAATGTGGAAGTATGTGTGTTAGTGTGTGCTAGATGCATACACATGAATACATGTATGTGTCTGCATGTAGGTGTGGGAGTCAGTTCTACAGCTTTATTTTGAGAGGTAGGTGAACAAGTGTGCTGCTGTAGCTGTGCTCTGTGGGTTTGTATTTGGGCTTTAGCAGAGGATCTTTAATAGACCCATGGCAGATGTGATAATGTGTAGTCCTAATTCCACACATAAAATTACAATAACTTTAATGAACAAATACCATGGTGCTGGTTATGAAAAATGGGAAGAGGGGAGGGAAAGAACCATAAAAACCTTTGTGAAAATTTATTTTTTAAATGACCCTTTTTGACTATTTTGCTAACAGCTCTGGCATCCTGTAACAAATCAAACCTAAACTTAGCATAATATATCTGTCAAAACAATAAATATCTCTTGGTGAAAATGAGCACCTGCTAGAAGGTGGGGGAGAGCAAGCAACAGAGGGAGCGGGAATGGGGGGGGGGCCTCAAACAGGGGTGGGGCCTCAGGGAAGGGGTGGGGCAGTGGGCAGGGCAAAGGCGTTTGGTTTTCTGGAATTAGAAAGTTGGCAGTCTTAGCTGGGCCAGCGCTGTGGCTGTAGCTGGAGGCTGAGGGTGTGAACTGCAGCCTGTTTGTGAGGAGCCCTGGTGGGAGCTACAGCAGCAAAGCATGGTGAGGCTCCCCTGGGTGCCAGGCTAGGGGTGAGCTGGCCTAGCTGCTCATGGGTCGGGGTTGAACGCTGCAATAAATAAATGTGGAGTCCTGTGAATGTAAATACAAACCCTTCCTGCCTCCTTTTCACCACCCTCAGCGTGGGAAGGCAGGGGTAGTGCAGGGGAAGGGGGCGCTACCCCTTTAAGAGCTCCAGGGTAGGGCAGGGGGGAAGAGAGCGAGGGAAAGAGGCGCTGCCCCTTTAAGAGCGCGGTGGTTATGTCATCCTTTCGCTCCTCCTCCTGGGCTGGGCGGGGCCTCACGTTCTCTCTGCGCTTGCGCCGCGTTGACTCCCCGAGAGACCCGGCTCCCACCGTTCCTGGATCGCGGCGCAGACACAGAATCGGGCAGCGCCGGGAGCAGCCGGGGACCCACCGAGGGCGCGCGGCCGCGTCATGGGCTCGTGAGGGCCCCGCCCCTCCCCTGAGCGAGCGGGGCAGAGCAGCCCCGGGGGGAGCCGGGCCCCGCCGCACGGTGAGACTGGGCGCTGCGGGCGGGCGAGGGGGCACGGGGCTGGCACGGAGCGCTGGCGCTGGCGCTGGCACAGCTCGATGGCGCTGGCTGGTATGGTATGGCACGGCGGTGCTGGCCGGCACAGAGCAGTGGTAGTGGTTGGCACGGCGCAGTGGTGCTGGCTGGCACGATATGGCACTGGATAGCATGGTGCTGGCTGGGCGCTACGCTGTGGCATGGTGCTGCGCGGTATAGTACTGATTGGTGTGGTGCTGGGTTCTGTGGCATGGTTATTGGCACAGTGTTGAGTGACACAATATGGTACTGGCTTGTAAGCTGCTGGGTAGTACAGTGGGCACTGATTGGCACAGTGCAGTGGTGCTGGGTGGCATAGCATGGTATGGTGCTGTATAGTACTTACTGGCTTGGTGCTGGGTGGCATGATGTGATGCTCGATAGCACGGTGCAGGATGGCATGGTACAGAATGGTATGTGTGATGTGCTGTGTGGCATGATGTGATGCTGGACACTAAGGGGCTTGGCGGTGTGAGGTGGTCCTGGGGGGTACGGTGTGGTACTGATTGGTATAGCGCGGGGTGCTGAGTTGCAAAATGTGATGCTGGATACTAGGGATGCTGGGTGGCTGGCACAGTGTGTGGTACTGGGTTGGCCCTGAGTGGTAGCGATTGGCTCATGGGGTCGGGTGACCCATGGCAGGGTGACACTGAGTTGCATAGCATGGTGCTGTGTGGCACAGCTTGGTTCTAATTGCACTGAGTGGTAGATAGAGGTACGGGGCAGTGTGGCATGATAATGCTGAGTGGTGTGTGGAACACGATGTATATTAGTCAGGTCTATGTTTATCTATGAGTTGTAGATTTAGAAGGTGTGTATTTAGAACAATAAGAGGGCTGTGTATGTGCACCATGTATGTATGTAACAGTGTGATGTGTGCTTGTGACATATGGGGGTGATATACGATGTGACAGACACTGTAGAATGCATTGTATGTGTGCTATCTGATGTATAGCATGCAGCCAGAGAAACAGTAGTGTGGACCTATGGTAACGGTACTCATATTGCCTGTTTAAATTAACCAATCTAGTGGAGCACTACTGTGTTCTTAGGACTTCGGTTGTTATATAAGATGAAATTCAGTGCTGGCAGATGCAAGGTGATGTACTTTGGAAGGAATAGTTTGAAAAACTCATGGGTTAACTGTAACTCAGGAAAAGGAGCTGAGCATTGTGGATAGCTTCATAAAAACTTCTAGTCTGTATGCAGCAAAACAGGTGTGGGAAGAAGGGGAGCTGGGATAACTAAGGAAAACATTGAAAATGTAGTGCTGGTATAAATCCGTATATGTAATCATATGGAATACTAACAAAAGGACACAGTAAAAATAGAAGGGGCCAGAGAGCAGCAATGCAAATGATGTGTGTGGAGCCAGCTGGAAACATCAAAACCCTCTGTGGAGACGGTTCAGTTTCACCAAATTTTCTGCCAGTCGGCCTGTCCAGCTTCTCCGCAATCTGCCTAGGAGTGTGGGGAGCCTGGGCTCTCCAGGGTCTGTGGCGCTGGAGCTGCCTGCCACACAGACTGCTGCAGGGCTGAGACTTCTTTCCCTTTTGCAGAAAATTTTGAAATTTTTGGTTCCTAATCAGAATGAAATCAAATTTCAAGATACCAGTCCTCTGTGAAATGGAACTACCTTTCTCTACCTAGTTCTTTGTTGTTGGTTTAGTAAAGCACTTTGCTAGCTATGCTCGTCTTAAACCAATGGCCTTTTGAGTTCTGTGATTGGGGTCTTATTCTTTCATTTCATGTCCTCATTTTAAATAGTTTATATTTGCACTGATGGATATGGAGATGGGCCCCTTTCTTTACCCGCATGCTCCTCTTAGTAGAAGTGTCTGTTTCTATTTCCCACAGTTCAGAGGAAGTCACAAAGCTCTTGCTAGTTACAGAAATCGCTGGTAGGAGAAATGAGTTTTATTTAGCATTTTTATTGCTATTTAGCACTAGCTTAGTTCAGGATCCCACTGTGCTTGGTGCTGCACAAACACATAGCAAGAGAGAGAGGGTCCCTGCCCAGAAGAGAATACAGTCTAAATAAACAAGACCGGTGAGAGTGAGTATCCCCATTTTAAAGATGGGGAACTAACATACAGCAGGGTAAGGACTTGTCTATATGAACAGTTAGTGCATGGCAAGCTGGGGTATAAATCTCTCTCATGCTGGCCCGCCGTGCACTGACTGACTGTATGAATCCTGCTGCTGAACACTAAAAGTTCTCTAGTGCGCTTTGATCTACTCCAGTTTCCAAAGGCAGCTTGTGAAAATATTGTTTGGGGGAGGCTTCCTGCCTGCACTCATCTACCTTAGCAACTCCTGTCCCACAGGGGTGAGTCCAGCTCCCTGTTTCAACCCATTGGCTCTCACTGCTTGCAAGTTTTGAAAGAACCTAACACAGTGTCACTTGACATGCAATTTGCATGTGGGCAGGACCAATCCCCCCACCACTCCCACCTCCACCCTGCCCCCTTCCTGATCTTGGTGTCAGTGAATGCAGGGCCTCAGATTTCCCACGGGACTCTTGCCTTGTCCCAGCAAACCTCATCCCAATCCTCAACAAGGAGACTCTACTCCATGCCAACCCCAATTCCTCTTCTTTGGAACCCTCTCCCCCAGGAGCCCCATTGGACAGGTCTCTCTGGCTCACCTGCTGCTGCTTCCTAGACACCACAGCTCCTCTTCCCCATGGTCTGCTCCAGACATTGCTCCTGAGCCTCCCTGCCTGGCAGAGCCTTCTGCAAATGGCACTCTTGAAACTTCAGCCTTCCAGGGATGTGCTGCTGAGAGTCAGGAGCCAATACCCCCTGTTGGGACTGAGGTATCTGGCTGCACCTGCTGGCAATCCAGCCCACAGGCAGGGCCCTCCCTTTGCAGTGCTCCATCCCAGGGGTTCTCAACCTTTTTCTTTCTGAGCCCCACCCCCTCCCCCTCCCCCAGCATGCTATAAAACCTCCATGGCTCACCTGTGGCACAACTACTAATTTTCTGTATATAAAAGCTAGGGCAGACAGTAGGGGGTAGCAAACAGGGAGATTGCTTGGGGTCCCATACCACAGGGAGCCCCATGAAGCTAAGCTGCTCGGGCTTTGTCTTCAGTCCCAGGTGGTAGGGCTCAGGGCCTCGGGCTTTAGCTCCATCCATTGGGGCTTTGGCTTCCTGCCCTGGAGCCCCAGTGAGTCTGATGCTGACCCTGCTTGATGGGCCCCCTGAACCCTGCTTGCAGCCCCCCAGGGGGCCCTGGACACCTAGTTGAGAACCAGTGCTCCGTCCCACTCTGCCCCCTTCCTGGCTCTGGCATCACCAGACGTGGGACTTCGTCAGCCAACCTGAGTGGCTCAGAAAATGACAAGGCAGAGTGATTGTGGAGGGCTGAGCCTCCTCTAGCTGTAGCCACCCTCTGCCTGTGCACGTTTCAAAGTGGCATTGAGCAAAGCGTACTCCAGAGCTTTTAGTGCATGGTGTGGCAAGGTCCACGCAGACTAGCGTGAGGTAGATTTATACCCCAGCTTGCTGCGCACTAATTCTTTGTATAGAGAAGCCCTGAGTGACTTGCCCAGGATCACACAGAGAGTCTGTGGCAGAGCAGAGAATTAAACTCGGGTGTCCCAAGTCCCTGGTCAGTGCCTTAACCCACAACCCTATCCTAGTAACGGTTATATATTGAAGTCAGATAAGACAAGCGTTATCACGTGTCAATCATGTAGGAATCTACTGTGGCTGCTTCTCAAATGTCTAAGTCATTAAGACTAGACTGAGCACTAGAGAATGTGCTGCAAGGAACAATTAGGTGTGTGTGTGCGTGGGGGCGTAAAACGTGGCCTACTGACAATAGGCCTTTTCCTGTGATTTTTAAGGAATCTGTTTCGCTTAAAGTTAGGACATTTAACTGCTGAGTGTGAAGCTGCTGGAATGAGAATCAGTACCTCCAAGTCAGAGGTCTTGATCCTCTCCTGTAAGAAAGTGCACTGTTCTCTCCAAGTGAGTGGGGAGCAGGTGCCCTTAGTGGAAGAGTTCAAGTATCTAGGTGTATCGTTCATGAGGAAGCAGGAGATTGGCTGGCGGATTGGTGCGGTGGCAGCAATGATGCAAGCGCTGTACCGATCTGTGGTGGTGAAGTGGGAGCTCTCGGACAAAACTCTCTGTTTACAGGCCAGTCTATGTCCCCATCCTCACCTGTGGTCATGAACTTTGGGTAATGACCAAAAGGATGAGATTACAGGTACAAACAGTGGAAATGAGGTTTCTCCACAGGGTGGCTGGGCTTATTCTCGGAGACAGGATGAGGGGTTCGTCTATTCGAGAGAGCCTGGAGTAGAGCCGGTACTCCTCCAAATTGAGAGGAGCCAGCTGAGGTGGTTCAGGCACCTGATAAGGAGGCTTCTTTTGGAAACCTACAGGGATGTCCCACTGGGAGAAGGCTCCAAGGCTGACCCAGGACACGCTAGAGGGATAATATCTCCCAACTGGCCTGGGAACGCTTGGGAATCCCCCAGGAGGAGCTGGAACCTGTACAGATGTAAAGGGAGGTCTGTTCCTTCCTACTCTCCATGCTGTTGCCATGACCCTCACCAGGAAAAGCGGCATGAAGAAGATGACCTTTAAAAAAGGTCAAATGTGAATGCTGCTTTTCCATTCCCGCCACCCTTCACCTCTTTTCTGACTGTTGTATGGATGTTCCATAGCACTGAGGAACCTGAGGCTATGAAGCACTACATATTTCTCTTCTCTGAAGCTTCAGGTTGGTCTGTGCAAGCATGGATTATATAGCATCACCTCACTGAGTAATTGTACTTTGCTGCTGTGCTATAGAATAGGGGTGGCCAAACTTACTGAGCCTTCGAGCTGCATGCAACAGTCTTCAGAAGTTTGAAACCCAGGGTTCGTCTGCTGGGGCTTGGAGCTTCAGCCCCGTGGGAGGCGCTTGATGGGACTCCGGGCTTCAATCCTGCTCCTGCTGAAGCCCCAATCCCTGGCAGGTGCACCCTATGGGGCAGAAGCCCTGAGGACCCCCCGCTCCCTGGTGGGCAGAGGCCCCTACTCACCACCCTGCTGCAAGGCAGAGGTCCCAAGCTCCCCCTCCCCCATCTGGTAGGTGGAGAATGTGGGGGACATGGGGAGCTCCATGAGCTTCACTTTAACAGTAAAAGAGTCGCATGTGTCTTGGGAGCTACAGTTTGGCCACCCCTGCTATAGAACTTTCCTTGTGCATATGAACACCACTGTAACAAAGCTTGTGTGTGTAATTGTACATAGAGGTTTAGAAACTAAAGCCTGTTTGCCTTTTGAAGGCTACAGTGACTGCACTCTGATATCAGCCTCTTGACGGTCTGGGTTTTCTAGGGAACAGTGTTCTGCTGTTTTTGCCCACCCATCAGTTTTACCTTTTCTGTTGACTTTAGGTGCCAGATCTCATCCCTCTTTCTTCTCTCATGACCCCTGTGCTAGAAGAGCAGCTTCCTGCCAAAGCACTTGGGACTTGGTTAAAGTAATCTGAAACTGATTATAGTCATAACATAGTTTAAACAAAATATTTAGCTAAATTAGCCATTAAAACACAACAGCAGTTGTGACTAAAAACCATCACTTAATAAAGCTTTTCCAGATATAGTCTAAAAATTGGGAGGGAGAGACTGAGGCCTATATCTAGATGCTGCGTGTTCCACCCCCTGAAGGTCATTGCAACATGAACTCAGTCAGTTTAAGCAATGATAGTGGGACTTCTGAAAAATGAGTAGTGTTTCAGAACACCCACCAGTATCAGTTGGAATGAGGCTCAAGGAGAAGATCTTGTCTGGTCTCTCACGATTTAAAAACCAACAGGGTGTTTTTGTTTGTTATAATACAAGTGAAGTGGCTGAGTAGACAACAGAGCAACCTGTATCCAGGGATGATGCCTTGTGCGGACAAGTCCCTGAGAACCTCACTGCAGCTGGGCATGACAATGCCTTTATAACCCCTGAGGTGCATAATTTACAGGAAACTTGAAGGGGGAATAACTAACACATTCTGCCTGCAGCATCAAATATTCTTTAAACCACACAATGGATGGTGGTGGATTTTTATTCCCCCTTCTTCCCCCCCATCCTCCCACTCAAGGTTGTCACTGAACAGTGACAGCCGCAATATTTGAGGGATCAGGAGTGTGGTATGTAAGACATGGGAGGTAGTTGTCCCACTCTGCTTGGCACTGGTGAGGCCTCAGTGGAGTACTGTGCCCAGTTCTGAACACCACACTTTAGGAAAGATGTGAGCAAATTGCAGAGAATCCAGAGGAGAGCAACAAAAATGATAAAAGGTTTAGAAAACCTGACCTATGAGGAAAGGTTTAAAAAAATGGACACATTTAGTCTTGAAAAGAAGAGGGGGGACCTGATAAATCCTCAAATATGTTAAGAGCTGTTATAAAGAGGACAGGATAAGTTCTTCTTATCCACAGAAGGTATTACTAGAAGCAGTTGGCTTAATATTCATCAGAATGGATGAAAATCAATCTTTTTATTTAAATCAGATTTTTTTATTGTTTAAATTATATTTTTTCTGTTTTAAAAGTAGGCCTGTTTAAAATGAATAAAAATGAGGAGGGAGGCAATGAGATCTATTAGTTTTAAAAGTTTGAAGAATAGCCTAGGTAATTTAGGAGACTGTCTCATTTTCAAGAGACATAGGCAAGTAGGAACTTAAAGTCCAGTCAGTTTCTATGAAAATTCTCCCATGATGATCTGGAATAATCAGTTTAATTCACAGACTACTGTTAATCCCTCTCTTCCTTTTAATAAATCATTTATTTGTAAATGTGGAACATCTTTTGATAAGAGAAGTGTATGTATCCAAAACATTTAAGGTTGTTTTTATTAAATGAAACAAATTAAATACTGTAACATATAATATTTAAATTCCAGTTACCTTCCTAATGCAGCTTGACACAAATCATGAGCAAAAGTTATCTAGTAAATAAGCAATATATCATTCACTATTTTCTAACATACTAAAATGTACCATTAAGAATCTGAAAATATTAAGGTACACATTTATTTAAGCAATTATGTATAGTTAACCCTTTGAGATAGCAAACAGATCTACAAAATCTAGTTAAAAGGCTCTATTTAGTGTAAATCAAACGTTTTAATGGTTATATCAACCAGTGAAAATGCACCTTTCTTAGAAAATTAGTACAAATGGAAAAGTTTATTAGAACTGACTTTAACTTGAGGCTTGCCTCTTGGTGATTTAAATCAATCCACCCTGGCAATAAGGGAGAGGTAGGTTAAATATTAGCAAAAACTTTCCAACTATAAGGATAGGTAAGTACTGGAAGAGGTTACCAAGGGAGGTTGTGGAATCTTCGTCACGGAAGGTTTAAGAACAGGTTAGACAAACACCTGTCAGGCATGGTCTAGGTCAGGGGTAGGCAACCTATGGCATGTGTGCCGAAGACGGCACATGAGCTGATTTTCAGTGACACTCGGACTGCCTGAGTCCTGGCCACTGGTCCGAGGAGCTCTGCATTTTAATTTAGTTTTAAATGAAGCTGCTTAAACATTCAAAAAACCTTATTTACTTTACATGCAACAATAGTTTAGTTATGTATTACAGACTTACAGAAAAAGACCTTCTAAAAAGGTTATAATGTATTACAGGCGTATGAAACCTTAAATCAGAGTGAATAAATGAAGACTCAGCACAGCACTTCTGAAAGGTTGCCGACCCCTGATCTAGGTTTACTTGGTCCTGCCTCAGCATGTGGTGGTGAGATGGGGGAAGGTGGAGTAGATGACCTCTCAGGGTCCCGTTCTATGATCAGCCAGTAGGAACTGCTGTATAATAGAGGGTGACCAAGAGCAGGGAGTGATGGTGTCATTGTCTCGCCTTCCTGATTCCAACCTAAAGAGACTCACCTCCTTCTGGGGATGTTGTGATTCTGGCATCCCCACCTGGATTTGGTGGCAAAGGGCAGTCTCCACAGTTTAAGAATGAATGAATAATTGCAGTGTGTTGTCTAGAGTTGCAGTAAAGCCTTAAGAAGGAGAAGGGGCTGACCAACATCCTAAGGGCTGATGCCCCCCACGCCACTTGTGGGGTTTTAAAAACATGAAATTAGTACTATTGGAAGCTGCTGAGTTGATTGCTCAAGAGTCTACAGTAGCAGTCGTCTGTTTACTGCTGCCTGTGCTGTCGATAATGTAAGCTGCACCCATGTTGCCCCCAGCCAGTGTATCTCAGGAGGCTCTGGATGAACCATCTCCAATGACAGATGAGGCAGGTGTTTCTGACTCCATGGCTTATCCAGTCCTTGTTGACTCTATATGCCTTTGTCAACAAGGGTATCAGTTAATGCTAATTGTGAGAGTTGTTTAGACTTGTGGCCACCTGCCCTGCTACATTCGTTCAGACTATAAATGGCAATAACTTTATATGGAATTTTCAAATTTGACTGCCTAAAGTTAGTCACTTAAATTCCTGTTTAGGTGCCTACATCAAAGGGGGTCTGATCAGGCACCCATGTTTGAAAATGTTGAACTTAATTTTTTTTTTTAAAATGTCTCCCACTCCCCCCCTTTCCCAGTATACAGTTTCTGAGGCTAACAAATCAATTATTATTGCTTAAGTCTGGCATAGTGGGGGATGTAGAATTGCTTTGGAATATATCACTTTATCTATTGGTGTCTGTCAGCTTGAAAAACAATATCTTTGTCTTTTTCACAGATCTGCAACCTCTCTAGTCTGTCGTGCTGTGGCTGGCAGGAAAGATTAAATTGCTTCTAGCCACTCAGCGCAAGTTGCCCTGGGAAGAACAAGGGGTTGGGCCTAGGACTTTTAGTTGGATGTTTGGCTGTGATTGGCCCACTGATGCTGTTTTTCTCTGTTATCCTTGTTGAGCTATGAGAATAGTTTCTGCTTTCAAGAGTTGCCTTCTGTTTTTGAACGTCTAAACTTAAGTATTTAAAGGATGACATCCTACAGTGACGGGCCACTGGCTAATCTTTTAACTAGCTGAAGTGGGACACAGACACATCTAGTCTTGTTCATCTCTAAGGGGAAAGAATTTCCCGTCCAAGAGCCCAGGGGGTCCTGATTTTGCTGTTAGAAACTAACATCAGTTATAATACAATTTGATCTTTTTCATTGTTCTTGATCAAGTGAGGGAGAGACAGGGGGTGGGGGGAGAAGAAGAGACAGGACTGAAGAAATCGGTGGAGCCCAGTGTTCCCAGGAATTACCGAGGGCAGGTACTCTGAGCCCTATTGTCCTAAAGTCTTCAAGAACAACTACCTCAAATGCTGTATTAAAAATAACAAGAACAAGATGATTTTATGATCAGTAATAATGTTTGCAGCTGTGTGCGCTAAGAAAAGGGCATTTACATTTATTTGTAGGGATGTTTATAGCACATATCACTGTAGTATCTGAGCGCCTTTGCATCAGGGAATCTCATGCCACAGAAGTCAGAAGGGGTGTTCCTGCCCCTGCTCTCCTCCATGTGCATCACTACACATAATGAGGTGTCTAGCTTGTTCTGAGGCATTGGAAGCTGTTTGATAAAATGACGGCTGGATCTCCTACGGCAGATCCAGTGTGGCAATTGGAGTAAACACCTGCTTCAGTATGAAAAAGTTACTGCCTTCTGCAGCTTGATGTGTGGCTGCCACTAGTTGCATGCTACTGAACGGTTTCACTTTTGATAGCATACCGGCCTGTTTAAATGCTGTTAACCGTTTTATTCAATCCTCCACAGTCCCTTCATCTACCTTCTCAGAAATGAATGGGAGCAATGTGGAAGGGGATATGATACAAGTGAAAGGGGATCTGGATTAAGTTCCTGTCACATCTTTTGTTTGTGAAAATTTGGAAAATTGAACAGAAACCTCCTGTGATGTTTTGTAAATACTCGTTTCAAACACCACCCTCTTGAATTCAGTCTTCCCACCTGCTATCATGGATCCTCTACTTTGTTGTCTCCTTGTGTGTGGAACGGGGACAGAGGACTGGAGTGTATATGTGGGTTGGGAGGATATCCCCACCACACAAATGTGGTTTTTATCCCGTTTGAAAAGGGACTGGAAGGCTGGGGGGATATCCCCTCCTCCTCCTCCTCTCTTGTTTCCTGTCTCCTTCCAAAAAAGGGACTGGTTGTGGGATGCTGACCTATTATAATGTGGGTCAGTCCACCAAAAAAAGAAAGGCATGAGAGAGACAACAGAAATTAATAGAGCAGAAAAAACTCTGTGGGAGGATGAGAGTGCAGCTTCGGGTAAAAGGGATTTATTGTCGATCCTGAGTTTCTGAGGTGGGGGTAGTGGGAGCTCTTTTTTCAGCATGACTTTGTGTATTTGATTAGTAAGAAGTGGGGGGAGATTAATAGCAGAAAGAATAATTGAGGTACGACCAATAGGATGGGCAAAGGGGAGAGGACTTTGGTGTTAGGTGGAGGGAGGTAGGATTTGCTTGTTCTGAGTTTGATTAATTGAAATCAGGAAAGAAATTGTCACTCTGTGGAAGATTAAATTGTTTGTGTACAATGAACTCTCTTTATGTGCATAGTCATGGGATCACCCCTTGAATGTGCACTTAGACTGAACGGTTGTATGTTCTCTCTGCTAAGGTTGTTTTGCACATTCGTCTTACCCTTACAGAAAAAATGATCCTGTTCCAACCATGTTTTTTCTGTCTTTTGTTTTACTGCACGTACTGATAGCTGTTTAGAAAGGAAATGATGAATGGACAGAATCTCATGAGAATTCAGACTGTTCAGTCCTCCAGAGGGATAACATTGTAAAAAGCCATATCTGGATAGCTATTTATTATGCAGTTAGGAACCACAGAATTCTTATATGTTTATGCAAGTTACGTATTTAAGTACATCTGCTTGGATGGAGTTCAATGTGTGTTTGAATGTTTGGACACTTGTGAATTCCTAAGTATGTGAAATAAATGTGGTATGACTCTCTTTTATTGGCTAAGAGGTTAGGATGGCTTTATTTCTTGTGAGTGGTTAATCAGTGAGTGAGTTACATGGATCATCCCAATCAAACTTTTGTACCATGCGATCAAGTAGTCTGCATAGACCATATGTTTAACTAAGACTGTTTTAGAGAGTTTTAAATAATATTATTGAGACTGTCTTGTATCTCACCACTTGTAAAACCTGGTGCCTTTGTGAGTCCAATTGTACAGGACTCGGAGGGAGAAAAATTAAAACTAGTAATAAGTTTAAAACTCTTGATTTCTTTGATTGCTGCTATCTGTTTGGCTGACTCTGGGCTTGTCTATATGGGACAACTGGTCAGCCTAGATCTTATTACAGGAGTGGGAGGGTGCAGTTCTATGGCCTGCAACATGCAGGAGGTCAGACTAGCTCAGCGGTTCTCAAACTGGGGGTCGCAAGGTTATTACATGGGGGGGTTGTGAGCTATCAACCTCCACCCTAAACCCTGCTTTGCCTCCAGCATTTATAATGGTGTTAGATATAAGTTTAAAACACTTTTTTATATGGGGGGGTTGCACTCAAAGGCTTGCTATGCGAAAGGGGGCACCAGTAAAAAAAGGTTTTGAGACCCACTGGACTAGATGATCATGATGGTCCCTTCTGACCTTGCAGTCTACGAGGGTGAATCTATAATGCACCAGCTTGCCTTGCAGTAAACGTCTCATGTGGACACCGCTACAGCACAGTGAAAGTCCCAGATGTTACTGCATGGCAAGCAGGTATATTCACACCTTGGCTAGCAACACAGGAACTTGCCCTGTAAACAAGGCCTCCGCCTATGAAATGTACACACAGCTAATTTTGTATTAAAACATCCTCTTGTTGTTACATTGTCCTCCCTTGTTCCGGTCTGCTCATTTGTCTGATCCACTGATTTAGGTCTTGTAATGCACATTGGGGGAAAAAAAACCCAACTATACGTACAATACGATGGGGGCTAATTTAGCTACAACGAGTCAGGAAAGAGATCTTGCAGTCATCGTGGATAGTTCTCTGAAGATGTGCACGCAGTGTGCAGAGGCGGTCAAAAAAGCAAACAGGATGTTTGGAATCATTAAAAAGGGGATAGAGAATAAGACTGAGAATATATTATTGCCCACGCAGTGCACAGTCAACTTGTGGAACTCCTTACCTGAGGAGGTTGTGAAGGCTAGGACTATAACAGCGTTTAAAAGAGAACTGGATAAATTCATGGTGGTTAAGTTCATAGGTGGCTATTAGCCAGAATGGGTAAGGAATGGTGTCCCTAGCCTCTGTTTGTCAGAATGATGGAGATGGATGGCAGGAGGGAGATCACTTGATCATTGCCTGTTAGGTTCACTCCCTCTGAGGCACCTGGCATTGGCCGCTGTCAGTAGACAGGATACTGGGCTAGATGGACCTTTGGTCTGACCTGATACGGCCATTCTTTTATCTTTTTAAAGTGTAAGCTGTTTGGGCCAAAGGCTGCCATTTACTATGTATTTGTACAATACGTAGCACAATGAGGCCCTGATACTCATGGGCAACTCTAGGCACTGCTATAATGAAAATAAAAACTATTTTAGGTAACTTTTAGAAGTTTATTTATATAAAAATCTTCTTAAAGTCCAAATTCAGAGGATCATCCAGAGGTAAAAGTGGATTTGTGTGACCCACTGGCAGGGTAGATAAAAAAAAATTTTAATTGTTTTTTTTTTTAAATGAAATCTGAATTTAATATAAAATACATTAAGGCTAAACTTAATCTCTTGAAACATTTAAATAAATAATGTTGAATCCATAAGGCTCAATCAAAAACTGAGGTAAGGTCTGTTTTTCTGTATTAAGAAAGAATTGGGGGAGGGATGCAACTAACTTTTGAGGTCAAGCTTTGTAAATTTGGCACAGTAGATCAAGCTATGTATCAAGGGCTCATTTTGTTTAATAAAATTTTTTGTATGCTGTTGTGTGTTTAAATTCTAGCTACTTCCTAATGCAGCTTGACACAAATCACAATCAAAAATGATCTAGTAAATAAGCAATGTATCATTCACCATTTTCTAAAATACTAAAATGTACAATTAATAAGAATCTGAAAATATTGATATATAATTGCTCAAATGTATATAGTTAATGTATCCTCCTAGCAGAAAGGTATACTATCTCTTAGGTAAAAGCTGTATTTAACTGTAAATCAACATGCTTTAATGGTTATATGAACTAGTAAGAATGCACCTTTTAAAGTAATGAAGTACAAATGGAAAAGTTGATTAAAACTGATGATTTAAGTCAAGGCTTTCCACTTGGTAATTTTTAAATCAGTGATTTAAATCACCCTGATGTAAATCAATCCACCTTGCCCACTGGGAAGCTGTAAAGCTCTCTCTTCCAGTGATAGAAAGCTCTCAGTTTTAGGCTAATTGCAAGAATTCAGACCTTAGACTGGTTGCTGGTGGTGGACCGAGTATTGTGTCTCCTGGGCCTCTGACCAGGGTAATTTTAGGGAGAAATCCCACTAGCAGGGGAAGGAGAGTGTGGCAGATTGCCGGTATTGTTCTCTGGGTCTCGCGCTTTCTCTTCTCTGGGGTAGGTTCAGGGCGATATTGCTTGCCTCTGAACCAGTTCTTAATCACTCCCCTTGTGTCCTTGGAGGAGGGGAGTGGAGAGGGAGGGACCTGGGCCCGCCCTCTACTCCAGGTCCCAACCCAGGGGCCCTGGGGTTGTGGTGAACCACTTGACTAGCGGTTTCTTCCCCTGGGTTACTTCCCTCTCATACCCGTCAGCTTGTGAAGGGCTTCTCGCCTCTCTTCTATACAAGCCTGGTGCCCCTTACCTAGGGTTTCTGTTGGGCTTCCCAATCCACCGCAGCACTCCTCCAAACCTTCTATTTCTCTCTGGACAAACTCTTCTCTTCTGCAATCTGCACTCTGCTCCAATCCAACCTTTCTCCTTCAACTACCACACCCTGTCTGACTGGAGCAGGGGTTTATATCCCATGACTGGAGTCAGGTGCTCTAACTGGCCACAGCTGTTCTAGTTAATCTAAAGCAAACCTTCCTCCCTTGGCAGGGAATAAGGCCCCCCTGCTAACACTCTTATGCTGCCCTCTGGCCATGCTGTATCACAAGAGAGAGAAGGAAACATTTTTTTGTGGCTAGTTAATTTAAATAAATTAAATGTGATGATGGTTTGAAGCTGCTTAGAAGTTTGGAATGCAGTGGAGATGGATAAGTGGGCAGAAAACAGGTGAGACAAGTGCATGAGAGGTTCTGTTTGTCCCATGGGCATCACCATGTGTGCATATATGCAGACATGCCCAAATTTATAATATGGGCAAGACTGAAATGTGGAATTTGATCCACAAGGAATCCCATATGGGGTTTCCAGGATAATAATATTGATAGGGTGGGAGTATCTTGTTAGATCAAGTTTCACTTGCCGGAAGGAGGCTTAGCTGGTATGATTCCCTTCTCAGGCTAGCTTGGAGTATCTCTCTTTGCTCCCTCAGCTCTTTGAGGGGAAATGCTTTAACCTCAGCTGAGATGATCTATTTTAAAAACACAGATTGCCAACTGCAAATGCAAAGAGCCACATAAAATTCCCTGTTCTCTTTTTCCTAATGACTTCAGGGGCAAAGCTAGCTCTCTGTGGTGATCAGACTCCAGCTACTCTTGGTACAAACTAGGTCCAGTTCAGAGCAGGGCAAATGGGATATAGATAGGAGGACATAGTTAAGTTCTGCAGGACCCTGTTTATGCCTAGTTGGTTTGAGGAAGTCTGCAGGGTGATGTGTGTCTGAGCTCAGATTCCCCTTTCCTGTTGCACTTGTTTGGCTAGGCTGCTGCACCGGAAGTGTGCTTTGTGTAATGAATGCAGTGTGATACACGCAGATACTCCTTTTAGTTAACTGCTTTGAATTCTAAAATTTGCTTTTGGTGAAAGATGCTAGTTTGATGGTGTTGGAGTGAAGGCCCCCCTGTTTCCAGATGTGGTATGAAATTGACAGTAGCAGAGTGTGCATGTTCCTAAGCCCCGGCATGTTATCGTGATGTAAAATCCTAGTGTAGTCGGGGACAGGTAGTTTTACCTCAGTGTAGTTAGTCAAAGTCAACCCTTGAGCAACGAAAATGGTAAAAGGTTTAAAAAAAAAAAAAAGACCTATTAAAACAAGCAAAACAAAACTGGGCATGTGTAGTCTTGAGAAAAGAAGACTGGGGGGGGACACACCTGATGTGTCTTCAGCTACATTAAGGGATATTATAAATACCATGGTGGATAAATTGTTCTGCCTACTAAAGGCAGAATTAATGGGCTTAATCTGCAGCAAGAAAGCTTTAGGTTAGATATTAGGAAAAAAAAAAATAAAAGCAGGTAAGCTTTGGAACATGCTTCCAAGGGAGGTCATGGAATTGCCATTACTGGCGGTTTTTGAGAACAGGTTGGACAAACACCTGAGAGGGATGGTCTAGGTTTACTTGGGTCTACCTGAGCACAGGGGGCTGAATTTGATCACCTCTCAAGATCCCTTCTACCCCTATATTTACACACACACACTGGATTTACCTTGGTTAGCTGCATGCAGGTAAAACTACACTGCATTGTTTCCAGCAGGATTTTACAGTGAGAGTGATGAAAACCCACTTTTTTCTGTAGTGAAGGCATAGCCAGATAGTGCCAAACTGACTTCATGTGGATGTTGGATGATAACTTCAACCTCTACGAGTATGGTTTGTATCTAAACCAGTGCCTGAGAAGTGATGTGGTTCCTATCCCATTGTAAAGAATAACTTAGTGGGTAGAGGGCAATGGTATCCAGGAGATAACATCCTACTCCTTCCCCCTCTCCCTTATGCTCCTTTTGATGTCCCCTGGATACAGTTATGTGGCAGAGAGACTCAGAGCAGTTGTCTGAAAAATCCTGTATGAGGGTTAGGAATTGTAGATTAGGTACATCCCTGTCAGACAGAGGCCTATGCAGTCACCTCGATGAATTCTTGTTAAAGAAATGGGATTTTCCATTCACCAGGAAATGTACATGGTTTTTCTGTAGTGTTCTTCACACACTGTATTGCAGAGACCCTTTCAAGGGAGACAGTGTAGTTGTGAATTGAAAATGGAGAAGGTTTTAAGGTGAGATTTAAAGAGAGGAAGTGACTCAGAGGCAGGAAATGGAGGAGAATTCTGGAGAGAGCAAATCTGCTCCCCTTTCGCCCCAGAGTGAGGGAGAGTTACAGAAGGCAAGACTGGAGCAGAAGACTGAGCAGACTTAGGGAATAGTTCCAAAGTTAAGATTGCCCCCTCGTGTGTATATTTTACAATTAAGTCTTGAATTACATCATCACCTCCTATTTCTCAAACACCACAATATAATAAACAATTCTTGCTGCAAGCAAAGATTTACGTGTCAGACTGATAGTGGTTTTCTCACTTTTTTTCTATTCACACTAGTGTCATTGTAACAATTCTCTATACCAGAGATGGGCAAACTACAGCCCGTGGGACTGTGCTGCCTGACCCTTGAGTTCCTGGCCCAGGAGGCTATCCCCCATCCCTCCCTTGCTGTTCCCCTTCCCCCGCAGCCTCAGCTTACTCGCTTCGCCACAGACACAATGCTCTAGGTGCTGGGGCTGTGAGCTTCTGAGGCAGTGCCCGACCTAGTCTCTGTGCTGCGTGGTGGCGGTGGCGTGACCCGGCTCCGGCACCACCAGCCACCGGTGCTCCAGGCAGCGCAATAAGGGAGCAGGGGGGTTGGACAGAGGGCAGGAGAGTTTGGGGTGGAGGTCAGGGGTGTGGATAGGGGTTGGGGCAGGAACAGGGGGTTGAATGGGGGCAGGGGTCCCGAGGGGGGACAATCAGGAAGGAGGCGGGGGTTGGATGGGAAGGCAGAGGGCAGTCAGAAAGTATGATTGGATGGGGCAGGGATCTCGGGGGGGGGGGCCCATCAAGAATGAGAGGAGGGGTTGGATGGTGCGGCAGGGGTACGGGGGCAGTCAGGGGACAGGGAGCGGGGTTGGATGGGCAGGAGTTCCGGGGGGTGGGGTGAGAGTGTGGCAGATAGGTGGTGGGGTCTGGGCCACGACCCCTTCCCTAACCAGCCCTCCATACAATTTACGAAACCTGATGAGGCCCTCAGGCCAAAAAATTTGCCTGCCCCTGCTCTATACCTTTATCCTGTCTAATTTAGTAAACTTCTTTCCTCTAAATTATGTATTCTCTTAATTTTGCAAGAGCCATATGCTATGTTTTCTTCTCAACCAGCAGCACAGCCTTCCTTTGGTGCTTTTCAGTAGAGAGAAAGTTAGCTGTGAAGCTAGTTTACCTGCACATTTTGATGACCTATATAGGCTAGCAACAGTGCACTATTTCTTAATCTGTAGTCAGTTCTCAAATTTAGTGCACACTTTTCATATAAATGACTTTTCTGGATTCTGGTATACATAGTAGAACACACTACTCCAAAATGTTACACGTGTTTAAGGTTGCAGGAAAAAAAAATTACAAAATACAATTTGAAAAAATGGTAACTAATCCTATAATTAGACTGTGCAGTAATGTATAATCACAAGGGGGCAGTATTAAGATTGCACATACAGCCTCGATTTGAGCATTTTCCTGATTTGAGTGCTTAACTATACAACTTTATATTCTGTTATAATAGGAAGTTTATGTGGGGGGCAGACTTCCCCCCCTTTATGGGGGCAGAGGGGGAGGAGAATTTTCACTTACTAGGCCTTTGAAATTTTGCTGGCTTGCAAAAAATTGTAAGACGTGTTGCTGATCACAGAATTTATACAGTTTGGTTAGATAATAGCAAACCCCTGCCCCCATTCCTGCATGCCGCACAAGTTCCGCAATAGAGAGCCAGTCCCGTGCCCTTTAGGAACACTGTAGTTTGGAAAGGTGCTTAGCATCTTCCTCATCTGCAGAGTCCCTGAAGCGCATTGGAGCAAGGATCCCTACTTTGCAGCTAATGAAGTCCACAGACCCTCCCTTGACACTTTCATGGCTTACAAGGTCTGCAGGGATGGCAGCGGTTCTTATTGTGGTCCTAATTCATTTTGCAATTGTCCTTTTACACTAGGTGAATATCTGTCTGATCTTCCACACTATGGCTAACACAAGCTCAGCTGGGGCCGTGTTAGAATCCCTAGAATGGATGTGGTTAAAGCTGCCAATGTGGTTTTTAGCACCGTTTTGGTTAAACTTGATCCCTGCAGAGGACATGGGACTAAAAAAAAAAAAATGGGGGTGGGACGGCACAATTAAAACCCTATTTGTACTAAGATTCCCTGTGTTGCTAGTCCTGGTGCAGCTGCAGTGTTAGCTAGGGTGGGAATTTTGTGGTTAAAGTTACTTAGCATAGACTGCGCTGGTGTGCAGGAGCCCTCTTTCAACCCCTTTGCATGTTACGAGATCTGTGGAAGAACTTCTTATGAGCCCCCTCTGTCCTTACAGCTTTGTAATATCATGGCTGACAGGTCTTGTCACGGAGTTAGCCATGGATGCAGCTGCCATGAACCCTTTCTAGATAGCCACCTTATGAGTTTTGTAGAAATATCTATTGCTTGTCTTAATATGGGCTTGTCAAGGGCTTAGATCGCTCTCAAATCAAAACGAGTTTCCTCCAGAATCAGCAACGGTCCTGCTGCTTAATGATGATAGCTTCCATCCAAGTTTGTGTTCAAACCTTCAGCCATTTTTTCCTGCAGGGTTGTTTGAATAAAAAAATCACAAGGATTTTTTTTATATAATGGGAAAAGTGTGTTCTCATGCTCAAAAATAGCTGAACTGTTGTCCGCATACTATTGTTTTAATATTTTATTTTTTTAAATATCACCCTTGAGTAGAGACCAAGCACAGAAAATTTCAGCCTGAAAGGGGAATGTTTCAGAAAAAGTTCAGCAACTGGAAGAAAAAAAAATTCCAATCCTTCTGCAGATCTATGTACTACATTTTCTTCTCAGCTAGTGTTCAGTGCATTTCATTAGAGATTAATAAATTTAAGTTCCTTCAAATTGGTGACCTATATTCATGAATAAACTAGTTAAAAAGAACCCCCAGCTATTTCCCCCAACTTACCTTTTTGTTTTCCTTCTTCTTACAAAGTGAGAAGAAAACAAGTAGAATTATTTCTATAGGTAACATCAGGCACTTTATTGGTCACACGTGCAAGCCTCTGATTTGGAAGCAGTGTGGCCTTAGCAATGTGACCCTAGGAGTATGTGTAATTGGCATGTGTTTCTCTCTCCCCCCTCCCCGCAAGGGTGTTGATAATTAATAAAGGACACTTGCCTTTGGAGTTGGTGGTGAACAACTTCCTCTTTGTACTACTGTGTGTTGGGCTGCTTGTGGTGCTGTTTCAGATGAGATGTAAATCTAAGGGCTTGGCTACACTGGAGAGTTGCAGCGCTGGTGGTGGGTTTATAGCGCTGCAACTTACCGTCCACGCCTGCAAGGCACATACAGCGCTGCATCTCCCTGGCTGCAGCCCTGGCTGTACTCCTGCTCTGCCTGGGGTATAATGATTGCAGCGCTGGTGATGCAGCGCTGCTCTGCCAGTGTGGCCACCACAAGCGCTGTAACTGGCCTCTAGAGGTATTCAGAGGTATCCCAGAATGCCTGTTCAGCCACTCCCAACAGCGCTGCAAATGTGGCCTACTGCAGCACTGGTAGCAGTCAGTGTGGCCACACTGCAGCGCTTTCCCTACACAGCTGTACGAAGACAGCTGTAAGTCCCAGCGCTGTACAGCTGCAAGTATAGCCATACACTCAGTAGCCAGAGCCTTAGGCCTTGTCTACACTTGCAAGTTGCAGCGCTGGTGAGGGGGTTACAGCGCTGCAACTTAGCAGGTGTCTACACTTAAAAGCTCAGCCAGCGCTGCAACTCCCTGTTTGCAGCGCTGGCTGTACACCTG